>NC_068364.1:40901944-40932307 GCF_020536995.1 Dreissena polymorpha
ATTTAAAGCATTTAATGACAAGCTTCAATACATGCCAACATATGTTGGACGGCCCCTTTAACATGGAACATACTGTGCCACTACAAATAAAAACTAGCATTTTGTATCTCGTTAAATCTGTGTTACCATACCACATCTAGCGTTGAAATTTTAGCTATTGCTATAAGGGACACTGAATTACAATGGGTTAACTTTATTTTACGAAATATTTTACGAAATATTCGATTATTTTGAGTATTTATGTTGCATTTTGACTTGCAATCAATCAAACACATTTGTTTGAATGTACTGATATACAATCGTATTAACCCAACATCCAAGTGCGCATGCTCGCTAAACTAGCAATATTCTGGGGTTTACTGACTCACAGAGATGGGGATCATTTTCGACCAAAAGCAACAACAGCAACAACAACAGTGGCTAAATAAGTCAACACATAGTTTAGGATTAAATATGCCCACAATGTGCGAAATCTGCCGAATTATCTTGGTTAACACGAATAACATGTTGCTTTTCAGTTTGAACGTGATTCCCTTAACCCTTTGCATGCTGGGAAATTTGTCGTCTGCTAAAATGCCGTCTGCTGAATTTCTAAAATTAGCATTTTGTTCGATTTTTTTTCAAAGAATACTATCAGAATAGCAAACAGTTTGGATCCAGGTGAGACGCCACGTTCTGTGGCGTCTCATCTGGATCCAAACTGTTTGCAAAGGCCTTCAAAATTCGGTTCCCGCGCTGAAAGAGTTAATGTTGATTCTTGCACAGGCACATGCTAAGTGCCTTTTTGTTTCGGCTTGTTTGAATTTTAAGACATTAACGTCAAAAACTAGATTTTGATAAATTTGATTTGTTCCGACTAAAAAGCTATACGATTTTGTTTCATCTAAGCATGATACTTAATGTTTGCTTTTTATATACACGCAATAATAATGACTTACAATTCCCCACTAACGGCAGATGCACGCCACAGTAGTAGCATGTTTGTAGCGAATATCAAAATGCAATAAGCATCTGTGAATCACCAACATTCCCTTGTCATAAAGCAACTTCTAATAGTCATTTAGAAAAAAATAAATATAGCAACAAGCTATTGTTTTAAATAGCAAGCAAAAGAGGTGGCAAATATTCTCCCCCACACACTTATCAATAAGTATAATGGTCCTGAATGCTTGTCATATTGACCGAAATACGTTTGACATTCTACGTTTAAATATTGAAAATTGTAACAACTTGAAAGAAAATAAGAACGTATCAGGCGGATACCTTAAACAAATGTTAACTATGCCAATGTTACATTAATTGTGATTTACATATCAATATATTATTTAGACCGTTAGCAATCATAATTTTTAACTGATGTGTCCAAAACTTTTCTTTGAACAAACGGCCTTGACTTATTAAGAAAATTCTATAAAAGTACAAACGAGAAAAAAGAAGTGAACAATAATTGGCCGTAGTGCCAACATTTAAGACATTTAACAAAAGTAATGCATTTTAAAGACATTATTTATTTTCTTGACAACTATACATTGTATTTATGTTTTAGCTTTTTCAGTGCTGGAACCGAATTTTGAAGGCCTTTGCAAACAGGTTGGATCCAGATGAGACGCCACAGAACGTGGCGTCTCATCAGTATCCAAAGTATTTGCTATTCTGATAGTATTCTTTGAGAAAAAAATCGAAGAAAATGCTAATTTTAGAAATTTAGCAGACGACATATTAGCAGACGACAAATTTCCAAGCATGCAAAGGGATAATATCGCGCCGACATGTGATGATCTACAGCTCTCGAGGTATTGTACAGGGAAAACAAATGCGTCATACCTCAACAAGCCATAAGCAATTAACCCTTTGCATGCTGGGAAGAAAGAACCCGGTGGTGTGTATTGTCCAGAAGGGCAGGCGATACGGGGGCATCAAACATCGGCACATGGATCGATCGTATGTGTCGTAGCAGTTAGCAGAGGAAGATCTTCCGGATTATATTGCTGAGGACCATATACCGGATTCGATTGCTGAGGACCATATTGCGGATTAGATTGCAGTGGTTTATATACCGGATTAGATTGCTGAGGACGATATACCGGATTAGATTGCAGAGGGCGATTTACCGGATAAGGAGGATTTACCGGCCGATATGGGTTCGCTGTGCCAAAGCTTGACACCAGCAGCACAAGTGCGAAGATTGAGAGCATCGTATTACCTACAATGACAAGTAGAAGCAAAGTTAGGTATCGGTCCTGTGCTCTCCTATCGAATTTAGACTTAACAAACAGCAGTATTAGCTCAAGCTCTGTCCACAAGTGGGTGAAATTTCTTTAGGTTTTATAATCGTAATTTTTAGGGTTTGACAATCGACCGCTTATCTCTCGCTTATTGTATTTTGTCTGCATAGTTAGCTCGCCTGTTTTGCTGCTTTCAAAAGCATTGAACTGGGACAGAACTGGTCGCAGAGAGAATTAGAACTGCAAAACAAGATTCGTATCAATGGAATGGTATAGTCCTATTATAATTAGTATTTTTATACTATACTTTTTGTTGTTCTCATTTAACTATTGTCAAATTGTGTGTACTATTGCAATGTTTAAAAAACACAGGCAGAGTCAACGTTTGTCCGACCATGCGGCGTCAATAAACGGTATCTGATTGGTTGATAAGGAAGTTTGGCGTCAATAAACGGTATCTGATTGGTTGATCAGGTAGTTTGATTGACCGATGGCGAGAGATCAATTCGATACACATGCCAATGCCATCCATTATTACTGAACAAAATATTAAAAGTGGGCTGGTTCTAAATAGCAATTTATAGCTATTGATTTCAAAACTGCATCTTAAGAAGGCTTTAATTCAGGCGTTGTAAACATGTGTAACTGTATTTTATCCCACTTTTACAGCGAATTCGGTTGATTAAAGCCCCGTTTATTAAATTTGTGGTATAATCGACGGCACGTGCTACATTGTTAGGCTACGTTATAAACAAATGTAGTTCATTGTATATAACATCTAAATGTTATATTGATATTATAAAACTTTTAGATTTGCAATTCACTATGAATACAATTGTAATTAATAACGCACGACTCTTTGTCACAAAACGGTATTCTGATTAAAAAAATGATCAGCGGTTACTTTAGGAACGCGGAGTAATACACTGAACTCGGTTACACTACAGTCAATATCAAAGTACGACAAACACTCATGAAAACGTGAAATTATCCAGTTAAACTACTTTTGTTTAAATAAAAAGGTTTACTGAATAAAAAGTGGGATAAATAGAATAATAGGTTAGTGTTGATTATAGATCAAGTTTATCATGCTCGGCACCAAAACGAAAAAGCACTCGCCAAGGCTCGTGCTTTTTGTTTTCTAAGCCTCGCATTATAAACCTGATCTATAATCAACACTAACCTAATATTCTCTATATCAAATAAGTACAGAACATTAATAAACCCGCATCTATTTCTACAATAAACACTCATGTTTAATGACGTCCACGCAAACCAATAAAATACATTAATAATAATGCATTTGACATATTATTACAATTGTCAAGTATTGACTTGCCATGGTCCGTTAATCTGAAAAACTGAGAACTCGATAATAGAGCTTGAATGCGGACGTTTATATACCGGATCGGTAAGAGAATAAACAATTAATGCGCTAATAAGTTATGTTTATCTTATGATCCAACGTGTATATTTTAAACGTACCATGCAAGTACTAACACAGACTCTAGATTACGCTCTATGCGCGCAATTAGGAACATATGTTGTAAAATCCTAATTTCTAGCGATAGTAAAGCTAGAATGCGAACGTGTATATATGCCTGATGATTTAGAGAGTTAGGTAACTTTTATTTTTGTATTGTAGTATTTATTAAACTTTGAACCATTAGTGTGCTTATAAGCTATGTAAATCTTAGTCGTATATGTGTATTTTAAATGTACCGTGCACGTATTAACGCGAAATTATGAACATATGTTATAGTATCATTAATTCAAGCTTATTATAGTATTTACAGATAATCTTTATGTTCGGTATCAGTATTTAATTAATATGAATGATTACTGACACTCTAATTGACCTAAGGTATAGGTATGAACTAAATAATATCATTGGAATAGTTTAAGAACCTAATTTTAAATCAGTGTTTTTTCACCATTTTGGGAATGGGGCCGGGTCTGTTCGGATTGGGAAAATTCGCGGCGATTTGACTAAAATTGGGAAATACGTGTTGTTGTTTTGCTTTGCTATAAAATGCTTCAAAATTGAGAACACAAGTGTTTTGAGTATTATATTTACTAAGGTTGAACTTATATTGATGGGAGATGAACAAAATATTGAGATCTAAAAAAAATAATTTTTAAACCTTCAATTGGGAATTTTTAGCTCCCATTTGGGAAAAATATATACTTTTTTCATTGGGAATGGGGCCGATTACCGGACCCGATTTTGAATGAAAAAAAACAACACTATACATGGTCGTTCATCGATGCTTTTGTGTAAGGTTCATATTGAAGTATTTTAAATACTAAATCTGTCAGTGCGGTGCTAACGCTTTCTCTAAATAACATATTTGATTCAACCTTATTTTGTTTCGTGTAATCAAATGCATATGAAGAGCGGATAAAGTGACGAAGAGTACACATGGCATATAAACACGATAAAGGTATGTTTCAAAATGTAACTTTGGAAAGATGGTTTTTAATTCCATTTAGTTATAATTGAGTTTGAAGAAAAAATAATGCTCAGTCGCATACCTTTACAAATATTTCAAATTGTAATTGTAAAATGTATTAAAGTGGACCTTACGAGTTGCAACTGGTGATACACATTTTTAAGTACACACACCTTAAGTGAGGGTAAGTATGTACGGCGTTAAATAAATTATGCATTAACGCAAGGTGTTTGATTTATATCTTTTGGTTGCATACCCCTAAAAGGAAGTGGAATTTGGGGGGTTACATGCAGTTAATTTGCTACTAAGCACATATGATGCAGGTCCTGGTCCATATGTTTTAAAAATGCATTTCAAATGATAAGTTTTGGTATCAGTTTAAAGGTATATTTGTCAAGCACAGGACAAAAGGCCTGATTTGTGCATTTCTGTGTATGTTGGTGGTTGCCAGCCTCAATAGTAGGGCATGGTGCATACAAGATGGCTTTGCAGATGTCTGCCAAAACCGGTGCCTATGTTTTAAGGTAATTATTTAGAGTTACAACTTATAGATTTTTTTTTCTAATGCAGTTTTTTGGAAGCTTATGAAACCACCTTTCCAGTCATGTAAAGTGATATATTGGCTATATGCTCGGTCATGGCAAAATTTGAGATAAAAGATTGCGAAATCTATATATAACAAAGAAGGACATTATTTACGCATGCTAAACCTTTTGGCAGTGTAAGACTGTGTACATCCAACACGTATTACTAAGGGTTTTCAGGGGTTTACACACGGGCTGGACAGAATGTAATCACACCATTTAATAAAAACTTAAGTTTTGCTATTATCTCAAGTTATTGAAATACATTTGCCAAAACCTTTAGTGCATAATTTTCTTGCAGTTTGTTCCGATGTCTTAATGTATAAGAATAAATCCTTGAATACGTCTCGGTGAAATCGGTGACAAAATTTCACGTTCTATGTTACATAACCGTGTAGTACAAATCATATTTTTTTAACAAGAACACAGGCTTTTTAAATAAAGTAACTCTGATGTATTTCACATTGCCATAAGCAGCATACAAATCTGTCTTGTATGCACTACTTGAGTTTCTTAAGAAAAATTGTTTTAAAAAAGTTATTTGAAATAAAGCACCACTAACCGTCGTGTTTAAATCCATTAAAGTTAAAAAGGGGATTGCCGCAAAGTAACGTGATCCTGCACCTTGTACAGAGTGAAGAATCAACGGGGCATTCAGGGGTTTACACACGGGCTGGACAGAATGTAATCACGCCTTTAAGAAATTTATTTTTGCAAATATCTCAAGTTACTGAAATCCATTTGAAAATATCTATAGCGCAATTTGTGCCGATATCGTTAGTTATAAGAATAAATCATTGAATACGTCTGAAATCGGTGACAAAATTTCACGTTGCGTGACACATAACCGTGTACAATGAATGCAGCAAAAGCACCACTAACCGTCGTGTTTAAACTTTAAATCCATTACAGTTAAAAAGGGGAATGCCACAAAGTCCCTGTATAGAAGGCAGAATCAACGGGGCTTTCAGGGGTTTACACACGGGCTGGGTAGAATGTAATCACGCCGTTAAGAACTTTATTTTTCGGCGTAGCTGTATACGCCAGCTTTTCACCTTACCTGACCTTTGTAACTGTCCAATAAAATTCAAATAAAATTTCCCGCGGCTAGGTCAGAATGAATACACTTCATTTGTCTCATATGCTGATTTGAGCATACGACCAGAACATTTGAATCATGTCCGCGTCTTTGTAACACTTATTTACTGCGTGTACAGCATGAAACAATTTTATCTCGAATTAAAAGGCTTAATAGATATAACAGTTTTACACTCAATCCCGACATCAATATAGTTTGTGCGTGCACCTTTTATTTTCAGAGGATTGCCAGCGCGAGAACTTTGTACTTAAAGGAAATGTTCTCATATTGAGTACTAACTTCCATATTCCTGTCAACATGTTAACATGTAAAAGTATAAAGAGCAGTGGAAGCGAGGCCTCACTTTAATGCATTGCATTTCAACCCGCGAGGTATCAGGGTCAGTTCGCGGTAAGTGTGTGTGAATGTCAGAGTTTATACACAGGTCATCGCCGAGTCTTCACGACTACCTTTAATAAGCTGACCGGAGCTCGCGGCCAGCAAAATAATCGTAATATAATAAAGACGCTATTGCGTGAACTATGTGAACTGAAATTTTCTTTGGACCAGAAAGATGTTAAATGAAGATATCCAGCGATATAATTATGGTAAATAATAGATTCTTAATGTGTTTTCAACAATACCATGATAAATATTATTTTTAAATTAATTTAACAAGAATTATTCTACCTTAATGACTAATGTATTAAGCATGAGCGCGATTATTCTCGATACTGTTAATAATCGACTCAAATAGCAATGCCCGACAAACCACTAAAAAAGGATTGTTCGAAAAACGCGCGTATAAATATTTAAAATATGTACGGATACTTCGCGTGTGGCCGGTTGACTCATATGTTTTAATTTCACTTCCATTCTTCTTTTGGTTTTCTGTTTTGTATCTATAGGTTTATGACCAGCAATATGTAATAATGTTAAATAAGCCGCGAAAACTCCGCGTAACAGCCCGTACTGCGTGTGATGCAGCTAAGAACTGCACAGAAAAAGCCATTCGCTATCCTTGATCTCATTCATTGAACCTTTTACCTTTCATAAACTCCAACCACAATCAACGCCGTATATTTTTTTTAAAGATATTTCTTGTTTTTGCAAATATCTCAAATTATTGAAAACCATTTGAAACAAATATTTAGTACAGTTTGTGCCGATATCGTAAGTTATAAAAATAAATCCTTGAATACGTCTGATATCGGTGACAAAATTTCACGTTGCGTGACACATAACCGTGTACAATGAATGCAGTAAAAATTGAATTTTTGAACAAGAACACATGCTTATTTAATAAAGTAATTCTGATGTTTTTCAAACTGCCATAAGCAGCATAAAAATGTTTCTTTTATGCGCTAGTTGAAACTCTTAGGAAAACTTAAATTAAAAAGTTATTCGAACAACAGCACCACATACCGTCGTTTAAATCCGTTAACGTTAAAAGGTGGACCCCCAAAAACACACGTGACCCTGCACCCTGTACTTCTTTGTAATATTTTAAGACCGTGTTATTGGCCCGGTTATCACATCATTATAAAGCATACATTATTTCCACAGAATACGTAATCTTCTGAGTTCGATTTAAAACTAAGTGAATACGGGTAGTTAGTTGGAAACAAAAGTACCAATAAACTGCAATTTCTTAAAAATGGAATTTCAATACACTTTTTAAAACTCAGAACAGATGTGCCATTTGTTTGTTTAATTCAATTTTTGAAACTCTGATTTCGTCAGCCTCGCATTGCTGGTCGCTTGCACTATAAACATAATGATTAGAGACTCCGGTTTGTAACTATTTTACGACTCTAAGGAGGACTGTCTAGTATATTGTAATTTGAATAGGTAAGTTATATTTAAAAGTTCTTCACAAAAACCCAATTATTTTGATATTTTCACGATTGTATTTGTTTTTCATTTCCTTTGTATTGATGTTCACTGTATAAGGTACTCAATTGATAAACAAATCATCATAGCATGTCATATTTGATTAAATCCAAATAAAACACTATTTACAAGTATGGGGTACGGACATTAGCCCTCTATGACGTTAGTCCCTAGGACACTAGCCTTTAGCACATGAGCCCCTAGGACATTAGCTCCTTCAAAAAAGGGCACGCTAGGACATTAGCCCCCAGGTGTTTTAAAACGTTCATAACTTTTTTTAAACAGTTTGCAAGAAAACGATTATTTGATGTTTTGAACATTGTTAAACTTTTTTGAAATAGTATAATGATCTTTTTACTATAATAATTACCCCAAAAACTCTTTGATGCCTTTTCTTTAAATAGATAAAAAGTAATTACACGTGCTTTCACATACAGCCATTAATAAAGGTATGATTACATAATGATGTCAAATTCATAATCATTTTTCAACAAACACCAATAATTTATTAATTAAATGGTAAACTGTAATACCAATTACCATATCAGAATCTACCTTAATTAGTTGAAGCCAAACATATAGTACAGAATATACAATACTCTTGTTGTTTATCCAGTTGTTAAACACTTTAATAACCTTTTCTTAAGTTTTAATCACTCTTAAAATAAACATAATTTTTAAGTAAAACATGGTTTAAATATAAATAAAAAAATATATGAAATATAAAAATGAACGATATATTTCTTCAAGAAGCTGCAGTCATTTCATTTGACATGTGTTTCTTTTCTTTTAAACAATATAATCAGTAGCTATAAATACTCGCCCTGGGTCCTTATAAGCTGAGCTTAAAATGGAAGCATCTGTTAATTTATATTTATGTATATTTCCTAAAGTCATTCGTAATGGATATGCTGTCAAGAGGTTACAGATTCAATCCAACTGTGGGAGCGTCTTTAAGATCTACCCCAAAATAAATAACCAATTACTGCAGGAACAGCACTTGATTTGGGCCCGAAAATGACAGTATAAACGTTGACAAATGCATCCAAACATCCGATGAAAGCATTCACTTAGTTAATAATGTCAATTTCCCAACCGAAGAACTGTAATATCTACTACACCGCTGCAACTTTTTATGCGCCAGTGATATCATTTCAAAATTGCTTCAGCTTGAATGTCAGACCTTTCCCTAATATATACAACGTTCATGCAGGTTTCTTGAACTATGCATGTGCGGTTTAATGCATAATTTACTTGCATCCTGTTGTAATGGCATCTTGTGGTTTGGATACCCGATACGATTTGGTCTTGAATGTTTGCTCATGCGCCTCAAAAGGACTGTAGTAAAAAAAGAAATTCTGATTAATCACGACGGCCATGACTATTACATGTTGTAAGACAGCCATATTATAACCACAAAAGTGAATACAAAAATTAAAAACAGATTTTATGGCTTATATTTTATTTCAAAGTGGTTAAGCAAGTTATGTTGTGTTGTTTATGGGATATGTTGTTTTATTTATAAATTGAACCTCATTTTGTCAGTTGTTACTAATCTTTTAAATCAAAGATGCGGGTAACTATGGAAAACATGACTAATGTAAGACTTTTAGGGCATTGCTTATTAAATAATATTTTTATTTTTCCGGTAATAGATGTGCACGGTATTAAACACTAACAAAATGAAATTAATGGGATAATACAAGTATAAAATGCAGGTATTGTTATGTTATAATTTTTAAGGAATAAACGGTATTAAAACATAACTTAAAAAGATGAAAGCAGGAAAAACAATTACAAATCGTTCAAATTGTATTGGATGAAAACGGTAGGATGTTATTCTTTTACCAATTGTGTTCACAACACATAATTTGTTAGATTACATCTTTAATCTAATACAAGGTTTCACTGTTTATCCCAGCATGACGGTCGTTCTCCTATATATTCATTTTCACGACTGTCATGGCTACACAAATTGCGCACTGCATTTAAAATGGTGCAACCGATTGTAAATGTGCGCATGTGTGTATCGGTGCTTCATTGACATTTGATAAATACTTAAAATATACTATTGTTTATATGATAATATTGTATTAGCCTTTGATATGCCTGTTTTAGAAAGACAAAAACCATACAGTGAATGTATTTTATGCGACGACATAATGTGCCTCATTTCTCTAAGGAAATTTAGATAAGAGAAATTGAATAGGTTTATTTTTCATGGAAATGTTAAATTGCTATGCAGAAAATTGTTTTGTATTACGATAATAGAATAATTGCATGCTAGGCCATCGGGCTGTACAATGTCTTGCTATAATTTGCATTTTGTCGTTGCAAATGTCAATTTTATAGATTGGTCGAACATCTGCTGAAAAATATAGTACTATTACGTAATCAAGTGTCTACATATAAGTGCACTGTTATATAATCCAGAAAGGATAAAGATATTCTATTACAGCGTATTTAAATATATCCACTTACGAGTAAATATGGTAGATGGTACTTGTGCTAGATGGTTATCAACGGTTATCTTTTTTATGTTCTTATGTCTTGTATGCCTTTCACGCATTATAACCGATCATGTTCTTTGATAAGTTGTGTATACCTAAAATCTTTATTAAATCACACCAGGTAACACTCTGATGCTAACATTACATGATATAGGGGTATCCACATTACCCCAGTCCAATGAAAATCATACAATGCATTTTAGAAACGTAACGGTTCTAATGGCAGTAAGGAGCGTTTTCTTTATTGAAACAAGTTAGCTTTAAAATAATGTATACAAGCGTTTTGTGAATGGAATATATGCTTTTTGTACACAGTTGGTGTACTTACTCCAAATGCAGCACAAGTTCTCGTGTGGAAAAAAACACGATGTTTTCTCTCCTCGCACAATAAACAAAAATATAATTTTTATGTCCTTATTGTTTTTGCACTGTCTGTTTGTTTGTTGGTAGGTTTGTTTTGTGGTTTGTTGGTTTGTTTGCGTCAAACTTTAACATTGGCCATAACTTTTTCAATATTGAAGATAGCAACTTGATATGTGGCATGCATGTGCATCTCATGGAGCTGCACATTTTGAGTGGTGAAAGTCAAGGTCAAAGTCATCCTTCAAGGTCAAAAGTCAAATATATCGGGGACATAGTGTTTCACAAACACATTTTGTTCTATATTTAATTTTCTGTTGTATATGGATTGTTTGCCTATGGAATGTTTTTCGCATTAGTGGATGCATCTCATTTGTTATTGTGATTAGTAGACCATATGCTATGGCAATTTTACGCTCTATTATTGTGCTGACTGGAACAAATTGGCATCCATATAACTTTGCACACAACCTATAACTCCTTTATATAAAATATATAACGGTACAATGATTATTCTTTTATTACAAAATAAACGCAAACAATTTGAAACCCATCCTTGAAATATACACTGTTCATAGACTGCTAACAGTTTCCGTGGAAAGAACTTCATGAATCGTTATTAACCCATTCATGCCTAGCGTCCTGAAAAAAGGACATTGCAAACAGCGTAGACCCAGATGAGACGCCGCATGATGCGGCGTCTCATCTGGGTCTGCGCCGTTTACTTAAGGAATTTCTTTAAGAAATATTCTAAATATAGAAATAAATGTACTAGACACCCCTACTTTTGGAAATAAATTGATCCAATTTAGAAGGATGGGAGAGTCCACTAGGCATAAATGGGTTAATGTGTGTATTGTATAGTCTTGCTTCGTGATGTCGTATGCATTTCGTTGATATTGGTAGTTTTTTGCTGGTAATAATGTTTTGCATCCTTTCATGGGAAGCTATATTTTGATTTATGTTAAGATTCACATGTAATTAATAGTTATTGCGGTTCATATATACATGTATAAAGAAATAAATAAGTCGGCCCAGAACCATTCTTGCAATGACAGAACGTTGAGCACCAGACGTGATGTTTAACCCATTTATGCCTAGTGGACTCTCCCACCCTTCTAAATTGGATCAATTTATTTCCAAAAGTAGGGGTGTCTAGTACATTTATTTCTATATTTAGAATATTTCTTAAAGAAATTCCTTTAAGTAAACGGCGCAGATTCTGATGAGACGCATCATGTGTCGTCTCATCTGGGTCTACGCTGTTTGCCAAGGCATTTTGTCTAGACGCTATGCATAAATGGGTTAATACATTCATATGACTCCGCAAGTAACAACACAATGTATACAATACAATTTCTAGTACACATACAAACTGGTTGAAAACATCGATGCATGATTTAGCTTTTTGGAACATATTGAAGCTGTTCAATTTTTCATTCTCATTCAGTGCAATATATGAATATAGAAAAACAGAGAGCAGCATTATTTTGCTTATAAAGTGTATGTTACATTTAATGTTGCATTTGGGTTGTCTGTCCGTCCAACGTAATTTACAATAGTGGATTATTCTGAAAACAATGGTATTTTCATGTTCTACGTACTTTCTTTTATTATTGTAATATTTACTCAGTTGTCAACACAAGGACGCATAATAAAAGTATGATTATATTTGTTGACACTTTTTTTCTGCAAACTTCGTCGAATCCGTAATTGTTTAATAGGAAAATTTAACAGTTGCTATGAACTGCTGTACACTAAACAATGTAGTAGCAGAGGTGGTTGCTATGAACTGCTGTACACTGAACAATGTAGTAGTAGAGGTGGTTGCTATGAACTGCTGTACACTAAACAATGTAGTAGCAGAGGTTAACAGTTGCTATGAACTGCTGTACACTAAACAATGTAGTAGCAGAGGTTAACAGTTGTTATGAACTGATGTACACTAAACAATGTAGTAGCATGAACAGTTGCTATGAACTGCTGTACACTAAACAATGTAGTAGCAGAGGTGGTTGGTATAAGGGAATCGTCATGAAACATTAATTGCAGCATAGAGTTATCTATAATATTTACATGCAAGTTTTAGAATAATGATTTGTTTGTAAATTTCCTTGGAGATATGGACTTGATAATTTTAGGTCTTTGAACTCCATGTAACAATATTTTTGTAATTATATCTTCCAAAGCCAATTGAAAAAGCTGTGAAGCATTGAAAAACGACTGTTTGAGTGTTACGGTTCAAGCTTCAAAATGCTTCAAATCTTCAAACAATTCAGACCCGATCATCACTGTACGCAAATTCATTCCTACCGTCTACTTTATCTGAATGAAATAATCTTCCCAATGATGTCAAAAACGCCGATTCGATACTTTCATTCAAAAGGCGTATGTGGGTAAATATTTGATGAGGTTCCATTCTTAATAAAAAAATATTCAAAAATCAAAATTAGTGAAGCAGTGTCGACAGACCTTTTATCAGTTACGTACACGACAGACGGACGTCAACCTAAGCTGGGCACGACCTAATGTGACCCAGATGGCGATTAGGAAGGTTTATTTGACGCACGTCAAAAGCTGTGAAGAGAACACCGTTACGGACATTAATACTTTTTTGATAATGTTTTTATATTTAAACTTGATTTAAATGAAATTTTTTGCGTTGTTTCATTGTATAAAGTGATCAAGAGTGGCTATTACATCAATTCCAAATCGTAAGTGACTTTATCAGAACCGTAAGTGCGTAACGGTGTAAATACACATTTTAATCACGTTTTACAACTTTAAGAATGTATTTAAAATGTTTGGGTACATGTTAATATACTAAATTCTTCTTTCATCGGACACCGTTTTGAAGACTTTATGATGTTAAAACACGTTTGCAGTTTTTGTTGAATCTTAATGTATATAAAAGTCTTCTTTTTTGCGGCGTAACGGTGTTGTCACAATTGTAACGGTGTGGACAGATTATCTTATACTTTCATATTATTGTTAATTCGCATCGTGTTTTTTACAAGACATGTATGTCAGATAAGTTCCATGTAAAATTTGCGATGTTGTTTGAAAGACAATCGGCGATATGAATACGAACTTTATTCACACCATATTGTGTGTATAAATTTGTCCACACCGTTACGATATTGTCAACACCGTTACTCAGTCAGCGTAACGGTGTGGAACGTTACGGTGATGACATTCAGGAATTCTGACAGAACTGGTTCCAATTGTATTCATTTTCCATTTTTGTCTGATAAATTCCATGTAAAATGTGCGATGTTGTTTGAAAGACAATCGGCGATATGAATACGAAGTCTATTCACACCATAATGCGTGTATATATTTGTGCACACCGTTAAGATGTTGTCAACACCGTTACTCATTCAGCGTAACGGTGTGGGACGTAACGGTGATGAGATTCAGGCATTTGATCATCCACAAACAGCATGCTACTTGTCTCAAAAGCACATGACGCACACATTATTTTGTGGCATCTTCGAATACATAATATTTTTAAAATCATACGAGAACAGAAAGTGGAAATAGCAAAGAAAATGGACGAACGGTGTTGACACAGAATAAACGTACGTTCAATCTTTTATTTACTTTTTGATGATTTTCACATTTTTCGCGCTATGTTCATGGTTTCATTATGACGTGAAATGTTGAAAGAATGTTTACTTTTCGGAAAAAGTTCTATCCCCGTATCATTCTTGTGGTTACAATATAGTAAAAGATTTCCTACACAAATTCAATGTAAATGCAATAACTTTAACGAAAAATAAAGTCAAACTTTTGCGCATAGAGACCCTCATAACCATACCTTTTCTCGAAGAGCATTCCAAGCCGAATTGATTTAAGCAATAAAAAAGATAGGTCACGCGACATGATTAGGACAGTATTTCACACCTTAAGCATCATAAATATGCTTAGTTGCCTGTGTACATGATAATAAATTAGTATAATTACCTGTTTTACCATCAACAACCCTTATCAAGTGGCCCGCGGCTTAGCCGCAGACATTCTTCTACCTGAAAAAGTCAAAATACCCAATAGAAATAGATATAAAATGAAGAAAAAAACATGCATTTATGTATTTTAAGTGTATTTCTATGAATAATATGAGGTGATAAAGCTTGTTATATGCATGATTGTACTAAATATGAAAGCTGGCTCAGTTAAGCATCTGTTGCACTGTCAAAACTGTAAAAATGTCCGCAATTCCATGTAGGTCAAATGGGGCTCTGTTTGAATGTTCATGCTTTACGCACAAGCTATTGTTGCGTTACTGGATTGCGGAGTCCTTGGCGTTGAATTCTGACTGCATGTAGCACAATAACGCTACACAGTCAACCAAAATGCCTTTGAATTTAAGTCGGAAAGCAATTTAGCCCTTATTTGGCTATACAAGGGTGGGGGGTCAACTTGAAAAACAACTATTCCAGGTCAAATAATCTGAATTCATGCATTTAATGCACTAATTTTCTTCTCTTTTGCTAAGAAATGACCAACAATCAGCTTTCCCAGTCATATTTTGCACTTGCAGATGATATTACATTTTTTACCTAAAGCTAGTTTAGGTTACAATATAGTAAAAGATTTCCTACACAAATTCAATGTAAATGCAATAACTTTAACGAAAAATAAAGTCAAACTTTTGCGCATAGAGACCCTCATAACCATACCTTTTCTCGAAGAGCATTCCAAGCCGAATTGATTTAAGCAATAAAAAAGATAGGTCACGCGACATGTAAGAAAGAACTCGCCACGAATCAAAAGTCACTGTTTTACGGCCATCTATTTACCGGCTTCTATCCAGTTCATGAGGGTTTCCCGCCATCTGTCAAAGTCTTATGTAGTCTCCAATCTTCAGATAAAAGAGTGAATTTCTAGTAAACAACAATGTTTTCCCTGCCACATGCACACAGAAATATACTAAAATAAAGTCATGGCAAGTGACCCTACAGAGAACCGTGTCTTCAAATAAATGATGTTCAGGTTTTTAGAGAGTATAGCATTGCACTCCAAAAAGATTTAGTATATTGTAACCTAAAGGAAAAATATCTTCTGATTAAAATGTGTTTTTCTTGCATATTCTTATCTTCCTATTCATATTGCACACATGTAATAAGTTTGGCTGGATTATCTGTCCGTTTGGCCATTTTTTTTCATATTTTCACACGCAGGTGTTTTCGGTCCAAAGAAGGCCATTTTAGGCCTGTTAAAGCTTAAATGTCCCTTTAAGGTTTAAATGTGCTAAGTTCAATATCTGCAACAAAATACCAAAACAAACCAAATGGACATGCACGTGGGGCTTATGCGGGGTGGTGAAAGAATGAATTTGTTAGATATTTTCACTCTAAGCAATTTTGATAATGTCTTTTTTGTGTGTTTTTTTTTAAATCACCCCAAAAATGTCAATTTCAAAGCAAAGAAAATCCAATTTCATCCAAGACAATAAACAAATTAGTACAAATGAGAGATCAAAGATACTTTGAAGAGAAGAAATCAATAAGCTTCCAATAACTTGTTGTTTAGCACCAATAAAAGTGTGAAATCTTGAAACGCGCCTTGTCGCTCGGAGCCCATTTATTTGCCAGAGGCCAATGATATATCCTAGCATATAATGTCATGGGTGCCTTTAAACTGCAGCAGATGGTCAATATGCATTGCCAGCTGTCATTTAGAGGTTCAAGAGAATACAAATTTTCATATTTTGGGCACAAAATAAGTACTTTTGACTATTTTTATGGTGGCAATCTGGGTAAAAAATGGGGATTCAGAACCAAGCGAAAGAAACAATGCTCATTTTGGGGGTATAGAATGGACGGAAAGGTTAAAATGAACAAGATACATATATGTAGGCAAGCATTTTAAGCTGAGAAATGAGGTTCCATGTAGTAACAGGGGCAGAAAGGCAGCTCAGATCAATGCAGGCTTCCTGAAAGGGGTTTCTAGTACTTCTTTTGGGGACACAGCTTCCAGCAGAATTCTCAACACATCAAACATCATTGATCCATGTCACCTCTGTATGCAAAGACAAGCGAATAAAGTCAATACTGCCCTTAAATCACTGAATGAGAGAAGCATTTACCAAATAAAAAACAAAACTGGTTGCTGAAAGTGCCAAATTTTGTCAAAAAGATCCCTCTAATGTAAACGATGAAGGGGACACTCGCTACAACAATCCTATGTTTAAGTCGGACGCGACATCTTCTCAAGCCGGAACCATGACTGTAAGCATATTGTGAGAAAACAGTACCAAACACAAGCTAATTGTAGGGTAACAAGTAGCAAATCAACTCAGCTGTGCTGCATTCATGCTCAGGAACAAGGATAAACATGTTGAGTGCCAACTTCTGCTGCCAACAGAGCAGGAGCTTTACGTGTCAGGACGCGGAATAATCAATACAAACTGCATGGGAATTGCACGACGGCAAGAGTTTGAGTGACCACAAAACTGATTAGGACAGTATTTCACACCTTAAGCATCATAAATATGCTTAGTTGCCTGTGTACATGATAATAAATTAGTATAATTACCTGTTTTACCATCAACAACCCTTATCAAGTGGCCCGCGGCTTAGCCGCAGACATTCTTCTACCTGAAAAAGTCAAAATACCCAATAGAAATAGATATAAAATGAAGAAAAAAACATGCATTTATGTATTTTAAGTGTATTTCTATGAATAATATGAGGTGATAAAGCTTGTTATATGCATGATTGTACTAAATATGAAAGCTGGCTCAGTTAAGCATCTGTTGCACTGTCAAAACTGTAAAAATGTCCGCAATTCCATGTAGGTCAAATGGGGCTCTGTTTGAATGTTCATGCTTTACGCACAAGCTATTGTTGCGTTACTGGATTGCGGAGTCCTTGGCGTTGAATTCTGACTGCATGTAGCACAATAACGCTACACAGTCAACCAAAATGCCTTTGAATTTAAGTCGGAAAGCAATTTAGCCCTTATTTGGCTATACAAGGGTGGGGGGTCAACTTGAAAAACAACTATTCCAGGTCAAATAATCTGAATTCATGCATTTAATGCACTAATTTTCTTCTCTTTTGCTAAGAAATGACCAACAATCAGCTTTCCCAGTCATATTTTGCACTTGCAGATGATATTACATTTTTTACCTAAAGCTAGTTTAGGTTACAATATAGTAAAAGATTTCCTACACAAATTCAATGTAAATGCAATAACTTTAACGAAAAATAAAGTCAAACTTTTGCGCATAGAGACCCTCATAACCATACCTTTTCTCGAAGAGCATTCCAAGCCGAATTGATTTAAGCAATAAAAAAGATAGGTCACGCGACATGTAAGAAAGAACTCGCCACGAATCAAAAGTCACTGTTTTACGGCCATCTATTTACCGGCTTCTATCCAGTTCATGAGGGTTTCCCGCCATCTGTCAAAGTCTTATGTAGTCTCCAATCTTCAGATAAAAGAGTGAATTTCTAGTAAACAACAATGTTTTCCCTGCCACATGCACACAGAAATATACTAAAATAAAGTCATGGCAAGTGACCCTACAGAGAACCGTGTCTTCAAATAAATGATGTTCAGGTTTTTAGAGAGTATAGCATTGCACTCCAAAAAGATTTAGTATATTGTAACCTAAAGGAAAAATATCTTCTGATTAAAATGTGTTTTTCTTGCATATTCTTATCTTCCTATTCATATTGCACACATGTAATAAGTTTGGCTGGATTATCTGTCCGTTTGGCCATTTTTTTTCATATTTTCACACGCAGGTGTTTTCGGTCCAAAGAAGGCCATTTTAGGCCTGTTAAAGCTTAAATGTCCCTTTAAGGTTTAAATGTGCTAAGTTCAATATCTGCAACAAAATACCAAAACAAACCAAATGGACATGCACGTGGGGCTTATGCGGGGTGGTGAAAGAATGAATTTGTTAGATATTTTCACTCTAAGCAATTTTGATAATGTCTTTTTTGTGTGTTTTTTTTTAAATCACCCCAAAAATGTCAATTTCAAAGCAAAGAAAATCCAATTTCATCCAAGACAATAAACAAATTAGTACAAATGAGAGATCAAAGATACTTTGAAGAGAAGAAATCAATAAGCTTCCAATAACTTGTTGTTTAGCACCAATAAAAGTGTGAAATCTTGAAACGCGCCTTGTCGCTCGGAGCCCATTTATTTGCCAGAGGCCAATGATATATCCTAGCATATAATGTCATGGGTGCCTTTAAACTGCAGCAGATGGTCAATATGCATTGCCAGCTGTCATTTAGAGGTTCAAGAGAATACAAATTTTCATATTTTGGGCACAAAATAAGTACTTTTGACTATTTTTATGGTGGCAATCTGGGTAAAAAATGGGGATTCAGAACCAAGCGAAAGAAACAATGCTCATTTTGGGGGTATAGAATGGACGGAAAGGTTAAAATGAACAAGATACATATATGTAGGCAAGCATTTTAAGCTGAGAAATGAGGTTCCATGTAGTAACAGGGGCAGAAAGGCAGCTCAGATCAATGCAGGCTTCCTGAAAGGGGTTTCTAGTACTTCTTTTGGGGACACAGCTTCCAGCAGAATTCTCAACACATCAAACATCATTGATCCATGTCACCTCTGTATGCAAAGACAAGCGAATAAAGTCAATACTGCCCTTAAATCACTGAATGAGAGAAGCATTTACCAAATAAAAAACAAAACTGGTTGCTGAAAGTGCCAAATTTTGTCAAAAAGATCCCTCTAATGTAAACGATGAAGGGGACACTCGCTACAACAATCCTATGTTTAAGTCGGACGCGACATCTTCTCAAGCCGGAACCATGACTGTAAGCATATTGTGAGAAAACAGTACCAAACACAAGCTAATTGTAGGGTAACAAGTAGCAAATCAACTCAGCTGTGCTGCATTCATGCTCAGGAACAAGGATAAACATGTTGAGTGCCAACTTCTGCTGCCAACAGAGCAGGAGCTTTACGTGTCAGGACGCGGAATAATCAATACAAACTGCATGGGAATTGCACGACGGCAAGAGTTTGAGTGACCACAAAACTGATTAGGACAGTATTTCACACCTTAAGCATCATAAATATGCTTAGTTGCCTGTGTACATGATAATAAATTAGTATAATTACCTGTTTTACCATCAACAACCCTTATCAAGTGGCCCGCGGCTTAGCCGCAGACATTCTTCTACCTGAAAAAGTCAAAATACCCAATAGAAATAGATATAAAATGAAGAAAAAAACATGCATTTATGTATTTTAAGTGTATTTCTATGAATAATATGAGGTGATAAAGCTTGTTATATGCATGATTGTACTAAATATGAAAGCTGGCTCAGTTAAGCATCTGTTGCACTGTCAAAACTGTAAAAATGTCCGCAATTCCATGTAGGTCAAATGGGGCTCTGTTTGAATGTTCATGCTTTACGCACAAGCTATTGTTGCGTTACTGGATTGCGGAGTCCTTGGCGTTGAATTCTGACTGCATGTAGCACAATAACGCTACACAGTCAACCAAAATGCCTTTGAATTTAAGTCGGAAAGCAATTTAGCCCTTATTTGGCTATACAAGGGTGGGGGGTCAACTTGAAAAACAACTATTCCAGGTCAAATAATCTGAATTCATGCATTTAATGCACTAATTTTCTTCTCTTTTGCTAAGAAATGACCAACAATCAGCTTTCCCAGTCATATTTTGCACTTGCAGATGATATTACATTTTTTACCTAAAGCTAGTTTAGGTTACAATATAGTAAAAGATTTCCTACACAAATTCAATGTAAATGCAATAACTTTAACGAAAAATAAAGTCAAACTTTTGCGCATAGAGACCCTCATAACCATACCTTTTCTCGAAGAGCATTCCAAGCCGAATTGATTTAAGCAATAAAAAAGATAGGTCACGCGACATGTAAGAAAGAACTCGCCACGAATCAAAAGTCACTGTTTTACGGCCATCTATTTACCGGCTTCTATCCAGTTCATGAGGGTTTCCCGCCATCTGTCAAAGTCTTATGTAGTCTCCAATCTTCAGATAAAAGAGTGAATTTCTAGTAAACAACAATGTTTTCCCTGCCACATGCACACAGAAATATACTAAAATAAAGTCATGGCAAGTGACCCTACAGAGAACCGTGTCTTCAAATAAATGATGTTCAGGTTTTTAGAGAGTATAGCATTGCACTCCAAAAAGATTTAGTATATTGTAACCTAAAGGAAAAATATCTTCTGATTAAAATGTGTTTTTCTTGCATATTCTTATCTTCCTATTCATATTGCACACATGTAATAAGTTTGGCTGGATTATCTGTCCGTTTGGCCATTTTTTTTCATATTTTCACACGCAGGTGTTTTCGGTCCAAAGAAGGCCATTTTAGGCCTGTTAAAGCTTAAATGTCCCTTTAAGGTTTAAATGTGCTAAGTTCAATATCTGCAACAAAATACCAAAACAAACCAAATGGACATGCACGTGGGGCTTATGCGGGGTGGTGAAAGAATGAATTTGTTAGATATTTTCACTCTAAGCAATTTTGATAATGTCTTTTTTGTGTGTTTTTTTTTAAATCACCCCAAAAATGTCAATTTCAAAGCAAAGAAAATCCAATTTCATCCAAGACAATAAACAAATTAGTACAAATGAGAGATCAAAGATACTTTGAAGAGAAGAAATCAATAAGCTTCCAATAACTTGTTGTTTAGCACCAATAAAAGTGTGAAATCTTGAAACGCGCCTTGTCGCTCGGAGCCCATTTATTTGCCAGAGGCCAATGATATATCCTAGCATATAATGTCATGGGTGCCTTTAAACTGCAGCAGATGGTCAATATGCATTGCCAGCTGTCATTTAGAGGTTCAAGAGAATACAAATTTTCATATTTTGGGCACAAAATAAGTACTTTTGACTATTTTTATGGTGGCAATCTGGGTAAAAAATGGGGATTCAGAACCAAGCGAAAGAAACAATGCTCATTTTGGGGGTATAGAATGGACGGAAAGGTTAAAATGAACAAGATACATATATGTAGGCAAGCATTTTAAGCTGAGAAATGAGGTTCCATGTAGTAACAGGGGCAGAAAGGCAGCTCAGATCAATGCAGGCTTCCTGAAAGGGGTTTCTAGTACTTCTTTTGGGGACACAGCTTCCAGCAGAATTCTCAACACATCAAACATCATTGATCCATGTCACCTCTGTATGCAAAGACAAGCGAATAAAGTCAATACTGCCCTTAAATCACTGAATGAGAGAAGCATTTACCAAATAAAAAACAAAACTGGTTGCTGAAAGTGCCAAATTTTGTCAAAAAGATCCCTCTAATGTAAACGATGAAGGGGACACTCGCTACAACAATCCTATGTTTAAGTCGGACGCGACATCTTCTCAAGCCGGAACCATGACTGTAAGCATATTGTGAGAAAACAGTACCAAACACAAGCTAATTGTAGGGTAACAAGTAGCAAATCAACTCAGCTGTGCTGCATTCATGCTCAGGAACAAGGATAAACATGTTGAGTGCCAACTTCTGCTGCCAACAGAGCAGGAGCTTTACGTGTCAGGACGCGGAATAATCAATACAAACTGCATGGGAATTGCACGACGGCAAGAGTTTGAGTGACCACAAAACTGATTAGGACAGTATTTCACACCTTAAGCATCATAAATATGCTTAGTTGCCTGTGTACATGATAATAAATTAGTATAATTACCTGTTTTACCATCAACAACCCTTATCAAGTGGCCCGCGGCTTAGCCGCAGACATTCTTCTACCTGAAAAAGTCAAAATACCCAATAGAAATAGATATAAAATGAAGAAAAAAACATGCATTTATGTATTTTAAGTGTATTTCTATGAATAATATGAGGTGATAAAGCTTGTTATATGCATGATTGTACTAAATATGAAAGCTGGCTCAGTTAAGCATCTGTTGCACTGTCAAAACTGTAAAAATGTCCGCAATTCCATGTAGGTCAAATGGGGCTCTGTTTGAATGTTCATGCTTTACGCACAAGCTATTGTTGCGTTACTGGATTGCGGAGTCCTTGGCGTTGAATTCTGACTGCATGTAGCACAATAACGCTACACAGTCAACCAAAATGCCTTTGAATTTAAGTCGGAAAGCAATTTAGCCCTTATTTGGCTATACAAGGGTGGGGGGGTCAACTTGAAAAACAACTATTCCAGGTCAAATAATCTGAATTCATGCATTTAATGCACTAATTTTCTTCTCTTTTGCTAAGAAATGACCAACAATCAGCTTTCCCAGTCATATTTTGCACTTGCAGATGATATTACATTTTTTACCTAAAGCTAGTTTAGGTTACAATATAGTAAAAGATTTCCTACACAAATTCAATGTAAATGCAATAACTTTAACGAAAAATAAAGTCAAACTTTTGCGCATAGAGACCCTCATAACCATACCTTTTCTCGAAGAGCATTCCAAGCCGAATTGATTTAAGCAATAAAAAAGATAGGTCACGCGACATGTAAGAAAGAACTCGCCACGAATCAAAAGTCACTGTTTTACGGCCATCTATTTACCGGCTTCTATCCAGTTCATGAGGGTTTCCCGCCATCTGTCAAAGTCTTATGTAGTCTCCAATCTTCAGATAAAAGAGTGAATTTCTAGTAAACAACAATGTTTTCCCTGCCACATGCACACAGAAATATACTAAAATAAAGTCATGGCAAGTGACCCTACAGAGAACCGTGTCTTCAAATAAATGATGTTCAGGTTTTTAGAGAGTATAGCATTGCACTCCAAAAAGATTTAGTATATTGTAACCTAAAGGAAAAATATCTTCTGATTAAAATGTGTTTTTCTTGCATATTCTTATCTTCCTATTCATATTGCACACATGTAATAAGTTTGGCTGGATTATCTGTCCGTTTGGCCATTTTTTTTCATATTTTCACACGCAGGTGTTTTCGGTCCAAAGAAGGCCATTTTAGGCCTGTTAAAGCTTAAATGTCCCTTTAAGGTTTAAATGTGCTAAGTTCAATATCTGCAACAAAATACCAAAACAAACCAAATGGACATGCACGTGGGGCTTATGCGGGGTGGTGAAAGAATGAATTTGTTAGATATTTTCACTCTAAGCAATTTTGATAATGTCTTTTTTGTGTGTTTTTTTTTAAATCACCCCAAAAATGTCAATTTCAAAGCAAAGAAAATCCAATTTCATCCAAGACAATAAACAAATTAGTACAAATGAGAGATCAAAGATACTTTGAAGAGAAGAAATCAATAAGCTTCCAATAACTTGTTGTTTAGCACCAATAAAAGTGTGAAATCTTGAAACGCGCCTTGTCGCTCGGAGCCCATTTATTTGCCAGAGGCCAATGATATATCCTAGCATATAATGTCATGGGTGCCTTTAAACTGCAGCAGATGGTCAATATGCATTGCCAGCTGTCATTTAGAGGTTCAAGAGAATACAAATTTTCATATTTTGGGCACAAAATAAGTACTTTTGACTATTTTTATGGTGGCAATCTGGGTAAAAAATGGGGATTCAGAACCAAGCGAAAGAAACAATGCTCATTTTGGGGGTATAGAATGGACGGAAAGGTTAAAATGAACAAGATACATATATGTAGGCAAGCATTTTAAGCTGAGAAATGAGGTTCCATGTAGTAACAGGGGCAGAAAGGCAGCTCAGATCAATGCAGGCTTCCTGAAAGGGGTTTCTAGTACTTCTTTTGGGGACACAGCTTCCAGCAGAATTCTCAACACATCAAACATCATTGATCCATGTCACCTCTGTATGCAAAGACAAGCGAATAAAGTCAATACTGCCCTTAAATCACTGAATGAGAGAAGCATTTACCAAATAAAAAACAAAACTGGTTGCTGAAAGTGCCAAATTTTGTCAAAAAGATCCCTCTAATGTAAACGATGAAGGGGACACTCGCTACAACAATCCTATGTTTAAGTCGGACGCGACATCTTCTCAAGCCGGAACCATGACTGTAAGCATATTGTGAGAAAACAGTACCAAACACAAGCTAATTGTAGGGTAACAAGTAGCAAATCAACTCAGCTGTGCTGCATTCATGCTCAGGAACAAGGATAAACATGTTGAGTGCCAACTTCTGCTGCCAACAGAGCAGGAGCTTTACGTGTCAGGACGCGGAATAATCAATACAAACTGCATGGGAATTGCACGACGGCAAGAGTTTGAGTGACCACAAAACTGATTAGGACAGTATTTCACACCTTAAGCATCATAAATATGCTTAGTTGCCTGTGTACATGATAATAAATTAGTATAATTACCTGTTTTACCATCAACAACCCTTATCAAGTGGCCCGCGGCTTAGCCGCAGACATTCTTCTACCTGAAAAAGTCAAAATACCCAATAGAAATAGATATAAAATGAAGAAAAAAACATGCATTTATGTATTTTAAGTGTATTTCTATGAATAATATGAGGTGATAAAGCTTGTTATATGCATGATTGTACTAAATATGAAAGCTGGCTCAGTTAAGCATCTGTTGCACTGTCAAAACTGTAAAAATGTCCGCAATTCCATGTAGGTCAAATGGGGCTCTGTTTGAATGTTCATGCTTTACGCACAAGCTATTGTTGCGTTACTGGATTGCGGAGTCCTTGGCGTTGAATTCTGACTGCATGTAGCACAATAACGCTACACAGTCAACCAAAATGCCTTTGAATTTAAGTCGGAAAGCAATTTAGCCCTTATTTGGCTATACAAGGGTGGGGGGTCAACTTGAAAAACAACTATTCCAGGTCAAATAATCTGAATTCATGCATTTAATGCACTAATTTTCTTCTCTTTTGCTAAGAAATGACCAACAATCAGCTTTCCCAGTCATATTTTGCACTTGCAGATGATATTACATTTTTTACCTAAAGCTAGTTTAGGTTACAATATAGTAAAAGATTTCCTACACAAATTCAATGTAAATGCAATAACTTTAACGAAAAATAAAGTCAAACTTTTGCGCATAGAGACCCTCATAACCATACCTTTTCTCGAAGAGCATTCCAAGCCGAATTGATTTAAGCAATAAAAAAGATAGGTCACGCGACATGTAAGAAAGAACTCGCCACGAATCAAAAGTCACTGTTTTACGGCCATCTATTTACCGGCTTCTATCCAGTTCATGAGGGTTTCCCGCCATCTGTCAAAGTCTTATGTAGTCTCCAATCTTCAGATAAAAGAGTGAATTTCTAGTAAACAACAATGTTTTCCCTGCCACATGCACACAGAAATATACTAAAATAAAGTCATGGCAAGTGACCCTACAGAGAACCGTGTCTTCAAATAAATGATGTTCAGGTTTTTAGAGAGTATAGCATTGCACTCCAAAAAGATTTAGTATATTGTAACCTAAAGGAAAAATATCTTCTGATTAAAATGTGTTTTTCTTGCATATTCTTATCTTCCTATTCATATTGCACACATGTAATAAGTTTGGCTGGATTATCTGTCCGTTTGGCCATTTTTTTTCATATTTTCACACGCAGGTGTTTTCGGTCCAAAGAAGGCCATTTTAGGCCTGTTAAAGCTTAAATGTCCCTTTAAGGTTTAAATGTGCTAAGTTCAATATCTGCAACAAAATACCAAAACAAACCAAATGGACATGCACGTGGGGCTTATGCGGGGTGGTGAAAGAATGAATTTGTTAGATATTTTCACTCTAAGCAATTTTGATAATGTCTTTTTGTGTGTTTTTTTTTTAAATCACCCCAAAAATGTCAATTTCAAAGCAAAGAAAATCCAATTTCATCCAAGACAATAAACAAATTAGTACAAATGAGAGATCAAAGATACTTTGAAGAGAAGAAATCAATAAGCTTCCAATAACTTGTTGTTTAGCACCAATAAAAGTGTGAAATCTTGAAACGCGCCTTGTCGCTCGGAGCCCATTTATTTGCCAGAGGCCAATGATATATCCTAGCATATAATGTCATGGGTGCCTTTAAACTGCAGCAGATGGTCAATATGCATTGCCAGCTGTCATTTAGAGGTTCAAGAGAATACAAATTTTCATATTTTGGGCACAAAATAAGTACTTTTGACTATTTTTATGGTGGCAATCTGGGTAAAAAATGGGGATTCAGAACCAAGCGAAAGAAACAATGCTCATTTTGGGGGTATAGAATGGACGGAAAGGTTAAAATGAACAAGATACATATATGTAGGCAAGCATTTTAAGCTGAGAAATGAGGTTCCATGTAGTAACAGGGGCAGAAAGGCAGCTCAGATCAATGCAGGCTTCCTGAAAGGGGTTTCTAGTACTTCTTTTGGGGACACAGCTTCCAGCAGAATTCTCAACACATCAAACATCATTGATCCATGTCACCTCTGTATGCAAAGACAAGCGAATAAAGTCAATACTGCCCTTAAATCACTGAATGAGAGAAGCATTTACCAAATAAAAAACAAAACTGGTTGCTGAAAGTGCCAAATTTTGTCAAAAAGATCCCTCTAATGTAAACGATGAAGGGGACACTCGCTACAACAATCCTATGTTTAAGTCGGACGCGACATCTTCTCAAGCCGGAACCATGACTGTAAGCATATTGTGAGAAAACAGTACCAAACACAAGCTAATTGTAGGGTAACAAGTAGCAAATCAACTCAGCTGTGCTGCATTCATGCTCAGGAACAAGGATAAACATGTTGAGTGCCAACTTCTGCTGCCAACAGAGCAGGAGCTTTACGTGTCAGGACGCGGAATAATCAATACAAACTGCATGGGAATTGCACGACGGCAAGAGTTTGAGTGACCACAAAACTGATTAGGACAGTATTTCACACCTTAAGCATCATAAATATGCTTAGTTGCCTGTGTACATGATAATAAATTAGTATAATTACCTGTTTTACCATCAACAACCCTTATCAAGTGGCCCGCGGCTTAGCCGCAGACATTCTTCTACCTGAAAAAGTCAAATACCCAATAGAAATAGATATAAAATGAAGAAAAAAACATGCATTTATGTATTTTAAGTGTATTTCTATGAATAATATGAGGTGATAAAGCTTGTTATATGCATGATTGTACTAAATATGAAAGCTGGCTCAGTTAAGCATCTGTTGCACTGTCAAAACTGTAAAAATGTCCGCAATTCCATGTAGGTCAAATGGGGCTCTGTTTGAATGTTCATGCTTTACGCACAAGCTATTGTTGCGTTACTGGATTGCGGAGTCCTTGGCGTTGAATTCTGACTGCATGTAGCACAATAACGCTACACAGTCAACCAAAATGCCTTTGAATTTAAGTCGGAAAGCAATTTAGCCCTTATTGGCTATACAAGGGTGGGGGGTCAACTTGAAAAACAACTATTCCAGGTCAAATAATCTGAATTCATGCATTTAATGCACTAATTTTCTTCTCTTTTGCTAAGAAATGACCAACAATCAGCTTTCCCAGTCATATTTTGCACTTGCAGATGATATTACATTTTTACCTAAAGCTAGTTTAGGTTACAATATAGTAAAAGATTTCCTACACAAATTCAATGTAAATGCAATAACTTTAACGAAAAATAAAGTCAAACTTTTGCGCATAGAGACCCTCATAACCATACCTTTTCTCGAAGAGCATTCCAAGCCGAATTGATTTAAGCAATAAAAAAGATAGGTCACGCGACATGTAAGAAAGAACTCGCCACGAATCAAAAGTCACTGTTTTACGGCCATCTATTTACCGGCTTCTATCCAGTTCATGAGGGTTTCCCGCCATCTGTCAAAGTCTTATGTAGTCTCCAATCTTCAGATAAAAGAGTGAATTTCTAGTAAACAACAATGTTTTCCCTGCCACATGCACACAGAAATATACTAAAATAAAGTCATGGCAAGTGACCCTACAGAGAACCGTGTCTTCAAATAAATGATGTTCAGGTTTTTAGAGAGTATAGCATTGCACTCCAAAAAGATTTAGTATATTGTAACCTAAAGGAAAAATATCTTCTGATTAAAATGTGTTTTTCTTGCATATTCTTATCTTCCTATTCATATTGCACACATGTAATAAGTTTGGCTGGATTATCTGTCCGTTTGGCCATTTTTTTTCATATTTTCACACGCAGGTGTTTTCGGTCCAAAGAAGGCCATTTTAGGCCTGTTAAAGCTTAAATGTCCCTTTAAGGTTTAAATGTGCTAAGTTCAATATCTGCAACAAAATACCAAAACAAACCAAATGGACATGCACGTGGGGCTTATGCGGGGTGGTGAAAGAATGAATTTGTTAGATATTTTCACTCTAAGCAATTTTGATAATGTCTTTTTTTGTGTGTTTTTTTTTTAAATCACCCCCAAAAATGTCAATGTCAAAGCAAAGAAAATCCAATTTCATCCAAGACAATAAACAAATTAGTACAAATGAGAGATCAAGATACTTTGAAGAGAAGAAATCAATAAGCTTCCAATAACTTGTTGTTTAGCACCAAAAAAGTGTGAAATCTTGAAACGCGCCTTGTCGCTCGGAGCCCATTTATTTGCCAGAGGCCAATGATATATCCTAGCATATATGTCATGGGTGCCTTTAAACTGCAGCAGATGGTCAATATGCATTGCCAGCTGTCATTTAGAGGTTCAAGAGAATACAAATTTTCATATTTTGGGCACAAAATAAGTACTTTTGACTATTTTTAATGGTGGCAATCTGGGTAAAAAATGGGGATTCAGAACCAAGCGAAAGAAACAATGCTCATTTGGGGGTATAGAATGGACGGAAAGGTTAAAAATGAACAAGATACATATATGTAGGCAAGCATTTTAAGCTGAGAAATGAGGGTTCCATGTAGTAACAGGGGCAGAAAGGCAGCTCAGATCAATGCAGGCTTCCTGAAAGGGGTTTCGAGTACTTCTTTTGGGGACACAGCTTCCAGCAGAATTCTCACACATCAAACATCATTGATCCATGTCACCTCTGTATGCAAAGACAAGCGATAAAGTCAATACTGCCCTAAATCACTGAATGAGAGAAGCATTTACCAAATAAAAACAAAACTGGTTGCTGAAAAGTGCCAAATTTTGTCAAAAAGATCCCTCTAATGTAAACGATAAGGGGACACTCGCTACAACAATCCTATGTTTAAGTCGGACGCGACATCTTCTCAAGCCGGAACCATGACTGTAAGCATATTGTGAGAAACAGTACCAACACAAGCTAATTGTAGGGTAACAAGTAGCAATCAACTCAGCTGTGGCTGCATTCATGTCTCAGGAACAAGGATAAACATGTTGAGTGCCAACTTCTGCTGCCAACAGAGCAGGAGCTTTACGTGTCAGGACGG